>NC_081827.1:218487309-218489809 GCF_030867095.1 Alligator mississippiensis | reverse complement strand
CAGTTAATTATGAAGCTAATGAAAAATTAAAAGGGACTTCTAATGAAAAATTTGATCAAATGTTACTTAGATTATCATTTCATATAATTAAGTGGACTGAAAAAAGGTTCCCCAAGGTATGTTTTAGCTTGTGATCTTTTTCATGCTTAAAAATACAATAAACTTAGCAAAGGGTAAAGGACACTTTTCGTTTTGACAAGCCAGTGTATCTAAGCAAATTAATGTGTGGATTTGATTAGATCAACATCACTTTTGTTTCATTATCAAAAATGCTGTGTTCCCTTTGGCTGTTGGTCATTTTAATACAACTGTCTTTAAGTGCAAAATCAAATCACTAAATCAAAGTTTGCATGATTTCTGTGAGCGCACTGGCAGACACTAAGTTAACATTTGTCTTTAAAATTAAGTAGAGTAGACTGTAGTTTACTGAATCCAACAGTCTATCGGAAATGAAGATGACACAGCACTACATAAGAATTGACGCTGTTTGGGGTAAAGTATAACCTCATGATCTGACAAAAAAGGGGATCTGAAACATGTTTGTGGCTTTTGGAAATTTCTGTCTTTTAGACATTATTAACGTATCTTATATGATATAAGCATATAATAAGTAATATGAAGGACAGCAAATATTTCCACAACTTACAGACAATTTCACAAGTTACTAGACCTGGAATAAAGCAGAGACCACGAGTGGGCAACATAAGGCAACCTGTGTTGCATTTAAATATGTTGTTAAATAAATATATTTGAAAAAAAAAAAAAGGTTTATATTATATTTTAAGTACATGAAAAGCATTTGAATGGATTTTGCCTACTTTTGCCTGCATTGAAAGTGCTGACAGAAAGATGTCTGCATTACCCAGAAGTAATATTCAGAATGGACCAAAAACCTATACAAGTATTAATGTAATACAACACTACAATACTGTTGTTGTAGGAGAAGAATTGAGGTGTCTCTCCATTGTCAGATATCATTGTATTTCTGTGATTATAATTATTATACTATGAGTCTTTCATTCAGTATGCAATATATACTGTGTGGAGCTGTGGAATATGCACTATAAGATGCACATGTAGAAACAGATCTCTCTAATGCTGTGTATGTTGTCTGGAATTTAGAAATCTAATGGAAAAAATTCTCTCTCACCTTGCAATCCGTTTCAGGCTCTTCTTGATTATTGCCTTAATGACGATGGCTGTTCAGTAAATTCTGACCTAGTAAGTCCTATAACAAAATTCTTTATTCATTTATTTGGTGAGCAAGGCCAAGGACAGAAGATTTTTCAGACATCTTCTGTCTGGATTTTTATAACAGAAGAGCAATTCCTTCTTAGTATGTAGATGATGAACATACTGGCCTGGTACATTCAGATCCAGACAATTACCACAATCAAAAGTACATGAATGGGGAATCTAATTAGTACTGGGGTTTTATATATATATTTATTTCATTTTACCTTCCTGCTCCTTGGGGTAATAAGCAATCCCATTCAAGCTACTATTCAAAGACACAAAGAACACTTTAGGTATCTGCTTTAAAAGAAAAATGGTAAACATAAAACACATTTATATAGGATTATTATTCATTTTTAATAGCACAAAAATAAAATTGGAATGGGATAGAGGTACTTTATCCATATGGCAGCCTTTATACCATTGTACCCAACAATGAAAGATTAAAATATTATAAGAAGTTTATGAATTTATATCATCTGTAGGCCAGGTCTAGAGACTTCTGCTGGCAAATCTATGTCAGTAAGTGGTGTGGAGAGGTATGATCTTTGACCAACATATCTGTGCCAGCAGAGGCCTTAAGTGTAACTGCAGTTATAATTGTAAAACTGCTCTTTTTTTTTTTTACTTGTTGCACTCAAATGATGGGGAATAATTGGAGACAAGGGTTTAAAACACACATATAGCTTCGCATATATAGCTATATCAATGCCACACACACACTTTGTTGATGCAGAGTACTGGTATTCCTGTTAGGGTAACACACGTAACTTCTGTACAATACCGTTTTTCCTTCCCCACTCTGAGTGGTGCCACAGTGTCAATCATGTCTCATTGTCCTGTGAGGTGACTTGGTTTATGCCTGTAAAACCTGTTAAAGATAGAGATCAGTGGGTACTTGCTATGTCTTATCTTATGACTTTTGGTAGAATAGCAACAAGCACCAGAAAAAGGTACAGTGCCAAATGGGCCAAGAAAACTTACGGATGAAGAGAATTCTTCTATGATTTAAGCAGATTGTAGGCCATATAGAGTGAATGTTAGAAAGTAATTTGCCAAGGTAATAGAACTGATCCCATTTAAATCCACTGGGATTATACCAACCACACCAATATTGCCTTCCTTCAGATGTTATAGCATTCCTAATTGTGGACCTAGAAAAAATGCTTTGGTTCCTCAAATATACCCCTGTGACAGAGAATCACGAGTGACCACTTTTAAAATTTTATAACTTTGCCTTTAAGAGTCATTAGTATTATCACAA